>NC_133621.1:296258112-296275612 GCF_048593235.1 Sminthopsis crassicaudata
TAAAGGCCTATGAAATTCCCTCAGAACTAAGAGGTCTTGGGGATGGAAACCCCCTAGAAAGGCAAGAAGGATATGTTCCGGCCTCTGTGAACACTTGTATGAGGCTAAATAGTACTCACTGGTACTCAGTGGTACATCATAGTACAAAGACCTCAGAGGGAGGTACCATGGTCTACAAGTATGTTTTGATCTATTATTCAGTCTGCCCTGAATTCTGAGATGCTCTTCTCCATCTCGGCCCTGTGAGTACCCATGATGAAAACCCTCAGAAAGGGAATAATTAGCATGATCTGGCAGGATCTGTGGCAGATTAACTGGCCCTCCTGCACAGGAAGAGAGTGAGATAAAATGTCAACAAGAAACCACCTTGAGAGCCTCAGGAGGAGGCTACTTGCAATGCTCTGGCCTTGTTCAGTGTCTCTAAGTAAGGCAATCTTCTAGAATCTAGACTCTAAGCAGGTGTCAACGCTTTCCATGAGCCCCCATAGGGTTTCCATTTGTTTTCATTGCTGTGAAACAAAATTATTCATTCTTTAAACCTTGTGAACCGTGTGCTTGAAAGGGGACTGAATGAGTGCTGTTAGATAGTGAAGTTCCCAGAGCCAGAGAAGTGGGAAATATCACTAAATACCAAATTCTGTGGACTTTGATCCTTGACAGTCAGGTGTGAGACATATTCACCGAGTAAGTAATATGTATACTTCATATTCTCTTTAATATGTCCCTGCTCCAAATTTCTCCAAATGGGAATCCCGGCTTCTATTAAAGAACCCTTTTAGTTTCCTCCAAGAGACAGAGGCGTTCTTGTTGTTCCCTCTTCCTAGGAAGCAAACTACAGTGGAATCTCAAGCAGGCCCTAGACCACAGCATTTTATTTTAATGACTCTCATTTGTCTTTGGCCTTATCAATAATGAATCAAACTAAGTGGGACTAAAACAAGTTTCCCTGAGGCTGTGTCTTATTTTGTTAAAAATGATACCCCTCTTCAAAGGGGCAGCCATGTTTCTGGAAATGTTCCTCTTGTCTCTGTAGGAGAGGTTTAAACTGGATCTGGGAAAGAGCAAGATGATTGTCCAATCTCTTAGAAATCTAACAGTGAACACACATTTCCTACTATCCTTTTCTTTCCAGCCACAATCCTACTCTGTTTCCAAGAGAGATCAACAGAATCCTGTAATTCATTACTCACCACTAGCTAGTCTTCCATGGGAATAACAATAGCAGACTCTTGTATCAGTCCTAAAGGATTTTTGGTTATTTTTGTTCAGTGACATTCTATGACTTGGCAAGGATATTTGATTGGTTTGCCATTTCCTTATCCAGCTCATTTTTCAGATGAGGCAAGCTGGGCTAAGTGACCTGTCCTAGGGTCACACAGCTAGGAAGTATCTGAGGCCGGATTTGAACTCAGGAAAATGAATCTTCCTGACTCCAGGTCTAGCACTCAATCTGGCAATCAACTAGTTGTCCATATGTGTATATTCATGTGTGTGTGTGTGTGTGTGTGTGTGTGAGAGAGAGAGAGAGAGAGAGACAGAGAGAGAGACAGACAGACAGACAGAGAGACAGAGACAGAGACAGAGAGACAGAAACAGACAGAGAGACAGAGAGAGAAAGAGACAGACAGACAGAGAGAGACAGAGAGACAGAGAGAGAGACAGAGAGAGACAGACAGAGAGACAGAGAGAGACAGAGAGAGAGAGAGAGAGAGAGAGAGAGAGAGAGAGACAGAGACAGAGAGAGAGAGACAGAGAGAGTGACAAAAAGACAGAGACAGAGAGAGAGAGACAGAGAGAGAGTGTGTGTGAGAGAGAGAGAGAGACAGAGAGAGAGAGAGAGAGAGAGAGAGAGAGAGAGAGAGAGAGAGAGAGAAGGAAACAGAGAGAGAGAGAGAGAGAAGGAAAGAGAGAGAGAGAGAGAGATGGGAGGGATGAAGGGAGGGACAGAGGAAAGGAAGGAGGGAGGGACAGAGAAAGAGAGAGATGAGACAGCATAATATAGTAAATAGGGAGTTGGTTTCAGAGCCAATAAGATTTGAGTTCAAATCCCACTGAAGCTCTGGAGCAGCAGAAGAGCTCTATAGATAGAGACTTGGAAATTACTAGGCCATAGGAAGAGACCTCAGAGACCAAAAAGCTCCAAACACTCATTTTGACGAATAGATAAACTGAAGTATAACGAAGTTAAGTAACTCAGGACAAATGTATAAACTGAGAAACAGAGAGGTTAAGTGACTTAGAAGTAGATCTGGATTTTCTGGTTCGACCCCCTCATTTTTACAGATGAGGAAACTGAGGGACAGAAAGGTAATGTGATTTGTTCAAAGTCTTTTAGGTTGTGAATGGAAGACTCGGTACTGGAGTCCAAATCCAAGTTCCTGTCTGCCACAGTTATGACCATTCCGTATTGCCCTTCCCATGGTTTTCCTCCATTTACCTGAATTGTATTGACTATGCCCTTGATGGTCACTTTGGCAGCTTGGTCCAAGATCCAGAATCTCATGCCAGGAGAGTTGAGGCAGAGTCTTGCCCTTGACTAAGATTCATAAATCTTACACAACCCTGGGACCGTGTATGTGCCAGATGTGAGCAGCTGATAAGTGTTGACTTAGCTTTAATCTTCCCTGTTAGTACGGCCAAATAGTGAGTGGGTTTGTGTTCCAACCTTCCTAAGGAAAAAAAAAACAACAAAGACAGATCTATCACTGACACTGGAATGGGCCCCTTCTGGCTCCTCTGACAACCACATGGGTCAAAGCAGTTAACAGCCAGCATGGGTCTTAATGCAGTTATTAGACTTTGAGGATGCAGCTCTGGCCCAGGAGGGATTATCTGGGAATTCTCCTGCCTCTATTCTGGCTGAGAAGAATGGACTAACTTTTTTATTCAGGAAGCAGTATCTCTGCTGTCCCTAACCATCTGATTCAACTATTGCTGGAACCGGAGGAGAAAATACACAAAAGGGAATGTAAATTGAAAGGGGAAAAAAACTGAAAGCCAGGGAGGAGAAGAGGGGGAACAGAAAGAAGGGAGTGGAAAAAGAGAGAGGAGAGAAGAGGAAAAAAGGAGTAAAAAGAAGAGAAGGGATGATACCCACATGACAAATCAGGTATACTTTTTCAAAATGGACTGAATTTAGCCCAGATTCCCAATATTTGTTGTATCTTGGTTGTTCAAATAAATATCTCCTGCCCTCAGATAAATTATTTAAAAATTGAGGGAAGGAGCCTGTAGGTCCTGTTTGTTTGATCATCAATCCCAGCTGTTGCTTTTTACGGTGGCAGTTTTATGGGGCCGAGCTGAGGGGAAGGGGATATATAAGGCCATCAAGGTGTTTAAAAGGCACACTACTCTTGTGATGTCATTCCCATTAGAAGTCTTCAGCAGCAGCTGGCTTCTGTTGCCCCACCTAGCCAGTTACCATGAATCATTGGTGGGTCACCCTTTTCTTCTATCAACAGCATTGAGTTGTAATGGGGATAAAATAAGATGATATAGGTTATCGCCCCTACCTTTAGAGATTATATATTCCCAGAGTTCTTCAGGGTGAAAGAGAGGTGAGGTGAATTAGTCCAATCCCCTTTATTCTACAGAGGAGGAGACCGGATCACAGGGGAAAGTAGCTTCCCCAAATTTGCAAACACTGTAGGATTTAATTCTAATTCTGATTGTATCCACCATTCTCTTTTGAAATGAGTTGGAGGCTAGAGTTCACAGAAGGCATACCCCACTCCACCAACATGATAGTCATCAAATGAGCAATATCTGCTTGCCTTCAGCCATCTAATGAAACCTCCATTACCAAAGTACCATATCAGAGAAGACAGTAGTACTTTGGCCATAAGGAAACTCAATAACTGGAGCACAAAAGGAGGATTCTATAAAGCAAAGCTATACTATTCAGAGCCCACCTGGATCCAATCCATGAGGAGCCAATATTCTTCACAAAGAACCCTAATGAGATCTGGCAAGGGATATGAAAGGTGCATTTTTTCCTTCTTCCTTGAGGAGTTTTTCATCTGTACAACAGCACTAGTTTCAAGAAAAAGCCTGAAAGTGGATCATCAAGGTTTAGAGAAGGAAGAACCTTTGGCAAACTAACAACTCTCTCTTTGTGTTGTCTCATAGTTGGATTTGGCAAGTCGTGTCTCACAAAACTTCTGATTCCTACTATTTGAGTTCAATCTCTTTCTTTAGAGAAGTTCCTCCTCCTCCTGCTCCTGACTTCTTCCTCCTCTTCCTGACTTCCTCCTCCTCTTCCCTACCTCTTCTTCATCCTTCTGATCTCTTCTTCTTCCTCCTTTTCCTCCTCCTCCTCCTTCTCCTTTTCTCCTCTCTCCCATCTTTCCCCGCCTCTCTCTCATAGTTGCAGTATTTGAGAATGTAGTTACTTTCCTCTCTTTTTATTCTTTCACTTTTCTTCTCTCTGGCTAAGAATAATACCTGTATGTCATCAACAGACCTAGCACCCTCAGCAGGGCACTGCAATTTCATCACTTAGAGCATATAGCCTCAAGGCTTGGTGTTTGAAAATTGGGATTTGAGAAAAGGTATAATCTCACTCAATCCTCATCATAAAAATGGGTTTTCAGATTTCCATATTGCAAAATAAAACCTCCTTACAAAGAAGTTTTATTTTGACAGAATTGAATATTTTTGAACTAATATTTCTCTGAAATAAAAAACAGATAGTTTGGCCTTTTCTTTTCTTTGTATTTGGTAAGCATAACCTCTGTTTTCAAGGAAACTTGAATGTGTGTGTGTGTGTGTGTGTGTGTGTGTCTGTGTGTGTGTGTGTGTGTGTGTGTGTGTAAGAGAGAGAGAGAGAGAGAGACAGAGACAGAGAGAGAGAGACAGAGAGAGACAGAGAGAGACAGAGAGAGAGACAGAGAGAGAGACAAGAGAGACAGAGACAAAGAGATGAACAGAGATAGAAAAACAGACAGACAAAGATGTGAACAGATAGAAAAACAGAGACAGATATAGAGAAAGGGATACATATTTTTCAAGAAATGGAAAGAGTGAATTTATGAAATCATTTGGTCTAGGTATAGGGAATATGGCTCCAGAGTAGAATAAAAAAGATTAATCTCATTTACAGTGGGAAGTCTCTTGGCCAATTATTCTGGTGTGGCCCTGAGGCTATGACAAGGGAGCACAAAAACTTTCTGATTTTATTTATCTTGAAGGGCTCTGAGTCTAGGTCTGATGATGGACTTTAGGTCTCATTTAAAGATAATCTAAGTTCAGAGATTCATCACTAGATGGGCCTGGGCCAATGGCTAATAACATTTTCATTCTCAACAACTCTTGAAGATCATCTGTTCTGTGGGGTTCTTAACTTTTTTTTTTCTTTCAGGTACCCCTTCAGCCATATTTTGAAATGCACAAAGCAAAACATATAATGTCATAAAGGAAACCAATTTATTGAATATAATTGAATATTGAATATTGAAATAAATTATCAAAATATTCTATAAAACAAATTCATGGCCTCAAGGTTAAGAAGCTCTGATCTTAAATAACATGGAACAGTTGTGAGATAAAAAGATAGAGATAGATATATTGTATATATATATATATATATATATACATATATATATAGGATCATTAATAATGATGGTTCACTTACTCAGCCTTTTATTCTTTCTTTTCATCCTCTTTTTCCTCATTCCCCTTACCCTCTAAACCTCCATTATTTATGAGATGGCTAGATAATATTAGGGAAATAACTAATATGAACTTGGACAGACTTTGAGAGATGTGGAGCATAGAATGGCCTGGTGTGCAATGGTCCATGGGGTCATAAAGAATTAGACACAATACAAACCACAAAATTGAGGTCATAATCACTGTCCTGCTGACTGCCCTGTCCCAACTCCCACTCCCCTACCCTTTGCCTCAGTGTACTTTGTCACTATGATTGTTATATCAAAATCTCCACTTAGAATGAACATTGTTCAGTGCTCTCAAAGAAGTGTCATCAAAAATCAGATTGGTTTCTGAAAATTCTGACTTTCCCAGCAAATACCAAGTCATTGTCAGTGCCATCTCCTTATCTAGAAAGAATTTACTCTATGGCTTCTGGAATAAGATTAAAGACAAAAGAATAAAGCTTGGAAGTAAGAGCTTGCGGAGCAGGGCAAGAAGGAGGCTGGATCAGGTGAGGAAAAGGTAGGAGTGGAGATGTGGGGAAAGAAAACCAATATTAGACTTTGCAGCAGGGACCCTGTTCATCTCCATGAAGCTCAGCATTCTCATTTCCCAAGCAAAAGAGTTATTAGTTGGAGAATGGAAAGGGGAGCATATAATAATGAGTCTTTAATTACGAAACTCTTTACCTTATTGCTTTTCTGCACCCCCGATGAAAACAAACAGTGGCAGTTTCTATTAGAAATGTTAATTACTTTCGTGGATAATTAGACTCACTGGGGTCCATAAGCATCTGACCTCACTTAATAATGGCAGAGATGGGAAAGGAGGGGGGAAAGAGATGGGTAGGGTTGAGGACTAGAAGAGGAAAGGGAATGAGCTTTCACGAGTGTTGAGAAAAGCAAAAAAAAAAAAAAAAATCTAATCAGATGGAAATCTAGAACAACAATGCATGGAGCAAAGAGAGAATGGAAGAAGATCTTGTAGGTAAGGAACAGTTGTGAAGTCCATCAAAGCAATTTGAAACAGGGAAGGTCAGGCCATAACATACTATTGCTAAGGGATTGGACCAATTAATGTTGGGTCTGGAATGACAAATTTCACTGTGACCTAGTTCCCTCTCCACATAGCAAAGACCCATGAGTTGGGAACCAAGGAAGAACAGGGTTTGGATCGACATACTTTGTGACCATGAAGAGTAACTTCAATAGAATCATAGCATCTTAAAGTCACTTGACAAGACTTAGTTAACTCATCTGTAAAATGGGGTGGATAATATTTATATTATTTACCCTGAAGGGCAACAGTGAGTTATTGTTATTAAAATAGTTGTCACTAAGAAAGACAAGAAAGGGGATTAGGATATAGGATATTAGAAAAGGGATATAAAAGGATAAATGTATGTCAAATAGTGAATAAAAGAAACAGAATTTAAATGCTTTATTTGGCATAGCTCTTTAAGGTTCGCAAAATAACTTGCATATATTTTCTCATTTAATCTCTACTATATGGCAAGTGCTATGCTAAACACCAGGTATACAAATATAAGCAAGCAAGAAATTTACTGTCCTCAAGGAGCTTCTATTCTAATAAAGAAAACTACATATAGGGAGCTTATATTCTAATAAAAGAAGACTACATGTAGGGAGCTTATATTCTAATAAAAGAAGACTACATATAGGGAGCTTACATTCTAATAAAAGAAGACTACATGTAGGGAGCTTATATTCTAATAAAAGAAGACTACATATAGGGAGCTTACATTCTAATAAAAGAAGACTACATATAGGGGAAAAGTGTTAAAGAGAAAAAGGAAAGTATGAGCATTATGGAGACTTAGAATGAAGATGGTGGCCCAAGACCAATAAGATAAAGCAAGAGCTGAACTATCCAGCCCCAATACCCAAGCTAATTAAGGATCATTATCATCATTATCATCCATGTGATTTCAACATCAGATCTATAAAGTCATATCATATTCTTAATTCCTTCATCTGCAAAAATGTATGTGTGAGAGAGTCAGAGACAGGGAGAGAGGAGTCAAGTACATCATCTAGGGTTATGAGACTGCGTGACCGGGAGGATGAAACACCCTACATTGTAATTAGGAAATTAGGAAAGGGTTTGAGAACATGACTTGACTCTATAAGCTCAGGATAATTTCCAGTTATAAGGTCCCTCGATTGTTTTGCACAACTGTCTACTTTTCAACTTGAGCATTCTCAAAATCTCTTAACTAGTTCTCTTTCGTGAGAAGATGTCCAGCTTATGATCTGTTCTTACCCATCTCTCTCTTATATTATGTTAGTTATTTCAAAATCAACAGCATAAAAACATGTTGGAAAGGCTTATCCTCATATAGGGAAAAGGTAATGTGAAAAAGAAAGTTTCCTTAAGATTCATAAGTTGCCTTCCTTACAAAGACAGATATTACAGACAGTGCTAAAGCCAAGCACCCCATTTTGTAATGATGGTCTTATATCACTTCTTCTGTTCTCACTTAAAGCTGTTTTTTAAGGTTTGTTTCTTTCCCCTGAGAGGAGCTGACCTTCCTTGTGTCAAATGAGGACTTCACGACTGTCCCTTATCTACAAAACCTTCTTACAGATAAAGAAACTGGGGCTCAGGGGTATTATGACTTGCTTAAGATCATATATCTATTAAGTATCAGGTCTGGTATTCAGATACATATCTTTCCTATACCAGATCCAACAACTATCTCTCTACTGGAAGCTGCCTTAGAGAATCTTTTGACCACAGAATTTTTATATGAATTGCTCAAAGAGCATTTGCTTTTCTGTTAAGTCCTGTGGAATGGAACCTGAAATCTTGGTATAAGGATGCTCTCAAGTTGCTATTTCTTTTTGTCACTGGAAACATAACTATGTATTCTTTATCATATAATTCCTGGTAGAAAAAAAAAATAGAAGTGCTATAGAAAAAAGGAAAGAAGGAAAGGAAGGAAGGGGAAAGGGAAGGGGAAAGGGAAAGGGAAAAGGACAAAGGGAAGGGAAGAAGGATAGAAAGAAGAGAGCTAAGAAAAAGAAAGAGAAAGAGGGAGGGAAGGAAGGGCCAAGTCAGCAAAAAGTACATGAAAGAAATTGTCCAAATCTCATTAAAGAGAAAGTGAAGGAACAAAGGATCCCTTGAGAGTCATATGTCTTTCAAGAGAATGGATAGAAGGACATGAGGAAATGCTCTGAATTTACAAAGAAAAGGTATGAAGAAGCTATGTATACTGCTGGTACAAAGAATGGGATAAACGACAAAAGGAAGCACAATTGATTTAGAGCTCAAAGGGATCTTAATGACCACCCTACCCAGCCCCAATTTTCTCAGATGAGGAAACAGGGTCCCAAACAATAGATGTGACTTGCTCAAGGTCAAAGAGGTGGAGGAATCATTGTGTGAGCATATATTTTCTGATTCCAAATTGTGATTCACTAGCTTAGGGTAAAACTAGGAGTACAGAAAAAAAAATTAGATAATAACTTCTTGTAATTCAATCTCCCAATTTGCACTGAAGGGTTAAATCCCCAAGCAGGAATCTTGAGTTTACAAGGTAAAATATTAATATTTTAGCTTCTGAGTCCCCACTGGTATGCTTCTCATTAACAATCATCCAATAGACTCAAGTTCCTTTTCATTTAAAAGACATAGATCAAATGACATCAAGAAAAGTGGGAACAAAAGCATTCACACTCCATACCCCCAAAAAACCTAGAGTACATTTTCCAGAGAGTCTATAGGCAAGAGCAGATACAAATTTTATATATAATGAAAATAAAGTACATGTGTGGTAATGTGCTTAAGGCAATTCACAACTCTGGAACCAAAGGCCTAAATGTCCTTTCTGTGGAGAGAACTCCTGAAGTTCACCAGGAGGAATAGTGTCTAAGATATTATGAGTCAAACCCCTGGCCAGTTGATGTGCCTTCTTTCAGGATACAATATCAGGATGTTTACATCATTAGTCTGAGTCACGAGAATCACTTAGCCACAGACTGATTGCCATTGGGCTCAACTGGTGGATTGTTCAGCTACCAGACATGGCTGATATTCAGATAGGATAGTCAGGGCATTTGGCTTCTAGGCAACTGTTGCTTGATTGGGCCAGGTAAAATTCGAGATTATAGGACTCATATAATGGAGTTTGGGCTGAATTGAGCAGATCATTTAGTCATTGTGTTCTTTAAAGGTTTTTCTGTTGGACAGACCAATCCATTGGACTCCCTGGGTTCCTTCTTCAGTTCTTCAATGGGCATCTCTAGTCTTCGCCACCTTCAGCCTCTGGCTCAGCTGGATATTGCTGTACTCTTTTCACCAAATGCTTTTGTATCAATGCTTTAAAAAAAAAATCTGGAATGCTACTTTTCTCTTTCAGCAAGGGAGTTGAACATTGCCTGGAATTAACAAAAGCAGCTCCTCTTTAATTTTCTCAGGGTCTCTGCTCTGGCTGGCAGGAAGGCAAGAGTTGTCCATATCTGAAAATTCTTCCTGCTCCAAAACAAATTCTGTCAGGCAGGGACAGTACCTTTTCTTAGGTGGCATACTTTCTGTGTTCCTCTAGAGGACCAAAGGTACAGAAGTCTGCACCTCAGGCAAATTCATTGTGTTTTCTCATCTTTTAATATGCAGCTGAGCTTTTCAAAACTCAGAGTCCTTTTAAGGGAAAGAAGTTTCCTTTACATGTGAAAACACTTTCCTTTTACATTTCAATACTTCCTTCCTTTTAATTTTTTTTTCTCTTCTGGAACTTCAACTGGGCACATTCCTACTTATGGAAGACCACTCCTCGGGAAATCTATTTAGGAGCCTCTTGTTCATATCTGGTTTAGAACAAGTAATTTGTGAGATCCTTTTCAACCAGACAATGCTGATGGGGTCAGGGAAAAGACCCCACATCCTTGATAGCTAAGTGGACCATAAGAAGGAGCATAGACAGGGGAAGACTTTTGTGGAATTTAAGTGGACCTTGGTTGTATAATTCGATTCCCATAGTAACTGCAAAGGCTAGCAGGGAAGAGCATTGATAAGATTATTTTGTACTTAAGTGGACCCTTTTGTTATCCTTTAAATGGGCCTTCTTTGCAATGGGCCCTTGTTGAATTCCTTGCACTGAAAAAATTACCATGATCCCATAGTTAATGTGTCCAATCAGAAGTATAAATTACAGATGAAATCCCCTAGATTACTTTTCTCGTATAAAAGAACGTATTGGTACCCAATTTATTGGCTAACTCCTTTTAGCTCTAAAACTAGAAACCTAATGTGAGAAGTAAAATTGCACGGTTTTGTTTCCCCAATTCCCCAGTTGGTCAGTCTCACAGCCCCCCTTGCCACAGTTAAAAAGAATGGGATGTAAGCTTTAAGGGTGGGACATTCTGGCTGAAGAGAATGAAAGAATGTCTTAAATCAACAGAAGTTACAGCAGGTGCTGGTTGTGTACAAACCTGGGTTTATGCCCTGGGCAAACAAAAATTTTAATTGAGCATGCTTAATAAGCCACATGCATGTAAGCTGACACACCCTGAATAAAATTAGAGCCTCGTTAACAGAATATACGATGATGTGGCAAGGGAAGGGGAGAACATGGAAACATATCAAAGAGTGTATATAATGAAAGTGTCATGAAATACTAGATTCTGGAAGAGTCTCCTCCAGAGGAAATTCTGAGAGGGGATGAGGAGGGAGGACAAGATTATGGATTATAACTGTTGGTTTGGGTTTCTGTAAATTGTGTTTATGCTCCCTCAAAGGATTATGGCACCCACTTCTTGCAAGAAAAGTAAGAAAGCCTTTCTCCACTCATTCCAAAAATTTGGGCCTAAAGCTATAATTTCTAACACTAATAAATAAATTCAGAAGGATTTATAGTCAAATCCTACCGCCGACATTTATGATCTGTGTGACTTTGAACAATACCTAAGTCTCAGTTTCCTCATTTGTAAAAATGAGGGGCTCGAGAGTCCCTGGGATCTCTTCAAGATCTGAAGCTATGTTCCTAAAGAAATGCCAAAGCCCTGCCTTTTGGATTCTGAGGAGTCTGGAGGCCTTGCGCCCTGCAGTTAGCACTCATACCGATAGAGTTCATTAGAAGATTCAAAGTCAGCATGTAACCCTTCTCCAACTCCTGAAAGAACAGGCCCCCATCTTTGAAGTGTTTGGGGGCTTCTTAGTCAGTCATATTGCTACTGGCTATTAAAGATCAAAGATTAAATACTGTACCTTAACATTTCACCAACATCCATATTTTTTACAATTGTGAAGAATATTCTATAAAATTATTGAGAGGTATAACCGTATAATGGAAACAAGGTTGGATTCATAGTCAAGTGAGGAGAGTTCCAATCCTGATTTCTGTCTATAAAAGAAGGAATGTGATCTATGAGTTTTCTATAAACTCATCTATTCCTTTCCCTTTTTCAACAATTCAGTCTATGAGAAAATCACAGGAGGAGAGGCCACATTTAAAATTTCACCATATATCTGTCCTTGGATCTGTGTCTGTGAAAAAGACATTCTGATATTCCCACAGACCCCAGAGTTGAAAGTTGACTTTTTTTTAGATGGGCATTTAATCTGTAAATCCAAAGCTTCTCTCAAATAATAGAAACAGAGCTCAATCAGGAATTCAAGGTCAATGATAATTGTTTTTTTTTTTTTTTTTAAAGGAGCTGCTGATGTATTTTTGACTAAAAAGAAATGATATGGGAAATATTTATACATATATAATTTCTATTCCAATACAAGATTTTTCTAACAAAAAATCAAGCAAATAATAAAACATAAAGTTATACAAAAGGAGAACAAGAAAAATTAAAATAAAAAAAAGTATTATACTTGAGACTATTTTAGTTACTTCAAGTAATGCATTCTCTTGGGAAGAGGAATCATTAGCTTTCTATGCTTTGGATTTAAAGTAGTTTAAGAATAAATAGAGAACTGGGCCTAGAGTCAGGAAGATTTGAGTTGAAAGCTTGCCTCAAACACTTCCTAGTTGTGGGACCCTGGGCAAGTGACTTACCTCAGTTTCTTCATCTGTAAGATGAACTAGAGAAGGAAAACACAAACCACTTCAATATCTTGGCCAAGAAAAGCTCCAAAGGGTCAGTCACAAAGAGTTAGACACAATTCAACAACAACAACAATGACAAAGAAAAAAACAAAAAAAGATCTCTAACAAAACAAACCAAGCCATCTCAGGGATTTTTAATGATTATTGGTTTTGCTGTTTGTGTTTTTCTTTCAAGGAATGGGAAAAGAAAAACAAATGGGTTATTTCTGCATTGCTTAGCAAGAGGGGGAAATCCCCCCCATCCAATTTTCTGCTTTCCTCTAATCTTGGTTACATTGACTTTATTTACACAAAAAGTTTCTAACTTAATCTAATCAAAATTCTCAATTTTATATCTCATAATGCTCTCTATTTCTTATTTATTCATAAATCTTTCCCTATCTATAAATCTGATAGTAATATTTTCCATATCTTCTAATTTACTTATTATATCTCCCTTTATATTTGGATAATATATCCATTTTGATCTGATTTTGGTAAACGGCA
Source organism: Sminthopsis crassicaudata (assembly GCF_048593235.1). Taxonomy (NCBI): domain Eukaryota; kingdom Metazoa; phylum Chordata; class Mammalia; order Dasyuromorphia; family Dasyuridae; genus Sminthopsis; species Sminthopsis crassicaudata. Next base: position 296,271,329 of record NC_133621.1, read on the forward strand.
TAAAACATTGGTCTATACCAAGTTTCTGCCAGACTGTTTTCTAATTTTCCCAACAATTTTTAGCAATTCTTACCCCCAAAATTTAAATCTTTATATGTAACAAATATGTTAGTATAATTAGTTACAACTTTGAATTGTATATCTACATTATTACATTGATCCACAAGTCTATTTCTTAGATAGTAGCAGATAGTTTTAATAATTCTGATGGTATAATAAGTTTTGGTGTTGTCTCTTTATTGTCATTCTATTTAATGAGATTATCTACTGTTTTTATGACATTCTTTAACCCACTCATTTTTAATATTAGGTTATTTGGTCTCCGATTTATGTTTTAATCTGTGGTCCTTTGTCATTTATGATCATAATCTTTTATTAAATGTAATTTTATTATATTATGACCTGAAAAGGATGCATTTAATATTTCTATTTTTCTACATTTAACTATAAGGTTTTCATGCCCTACTATATGGTACCCTATACCACTGAGAAAAAAATTATAATCCTTTCCATTTCCATTCATTTCTCTTCAAATATCTGTCATATCTACCTTATCTAAGATTCTATTCATCTTCTTAACTTCTTTCTCATTTATTTTCTGGTTAGATTTGTCCAGAGATAAGCTTCAACTAGAGATTTAAAAAAACAGTTTTGAGAAGGTTGAAATCCTCCTAGTGTTATATTTTTGCTATCTATTTTGAATTGTGATTCATTTATCTTTTCCTTTAAAAATTGAATGCTATATCATTTGGTGTATATATGTTTAATATTGATGTTACTTGATTATCCATGGTATTTTTTAAACATTATATAATTTTCCCACTCATCTCTTTACTTTATTTACCTAGATTTTTGTGGTTTGCCTAATTTCTTGTGCATGTTATTGTTGCCCTCTCTCTCCCCAATCCTTTTAGCAACCATTTAATGGACACCATCAACATCTTACAAGTCCTCAAGAATTAAGGACTAAATTTCTTAGGAAGACACTGATCAGATCTCCACCCCTTATTTTTACAGCTAAGAATACAACAGGTATGTGACCTCTTTGGTATGAACTGTCTTTACCATGCACATGGTAATCATCCTTGCCACTTATATAATCTAATTCTTTCAATTGAAGAAAGCTCCCAGTGTATAATTACAGAATATTAAATGTGTAATTGTACCAGCCAATTGTACTTCATTTTGCAGTTTTATAACAGAGTTGTAAAAAAAACAAAATTAATTTAATCTTTAAAGGTCCCTTGATACATTAGTCAAGGTTCAGGCTCATTGGAGCTAAAGTCAATCCAGAAAGGATATGAGTGAGATGTGAATGTTTATAGTCATAAATGTCCTTTGTTCTGAGAAAGACAGTTCATTCACCAAATAATTTACAATGACCACTGGGGATTATATGAGAAGGAAGAGAGAGGATCATGGGAAGAGAAGAGATAGAGTTGGGAATTCATTGTAAAAGTAGTACCTATAAAGTCAAGATCAAAGGGGTTCTGACTCTTTCCTCTTAAATCTATACGTACACTGGAAATATTCTGCCATTTGGTTGGAGCCAACTGACCAGATTGGTGTGATGTTCCTTAGGGCATTCTTCCATATACCTATTTTTAGCTAAGGATCATAGAAAAACAGCTTGAGAGGCTATGGAGATCATTGAGTCTAATCTCATTTTATAGATGAGAAAACTGCGAATCAGAAAAGCTAAGTGAGTTAGCCTGAATTACACAGGGAAAATGTGATAGGATCCCAAATTTAGAACTGGAAGGTATCTTGGGGAACATCTCATCCAAGCCCATCATTTTGGAGATGAAGAAATCTGGAGAGGTTACATGATTAGTTCTAGGTGATAATTAGGAAGTCCAAGTCTATGACTCCATGCCCAATGGTTTTACTTTAGGTATTTGTCACCACAGAATGGCCCTTGTCTGTCCTCACTGAAATCACATCTTGTTACCTAGAGGGCTACATGAGAAAGACAATCACTCAGAAATGGTCTCTTCTTTTCCTGTACTTTATCATGACCTCTCTTGCCTCAGGGGATGAATCAAGACCCCCTTCCCCCCAGCTGGCCCCTCATGAGTAAAAAGAGCCCATCTGCGCATACTCTGCATATTGGAGGGGGAGGGTGATAAGGAAATAATTTTCCCACTACACTTGAAATTCCTGACATTACCCCATAAATCAGGAAACCATTTTCATGAGGACCTAGAACTGACATTTATATAGGCTTGAGATCATACTTCTAGTCACCCACGTTTATGATGAATGTGAGCCTTCCTCAACTCCTCAGTCTCCTTTCCCCCATGTATATAATCAGCTGCCAGTTCTTGTCTTTTTTGCCTCCCCAACATCTCTTACATTATCACAATTATTATCACTATTATATTATGGTCTCCTTACTTATCACAAGTCTAGAGGTGCAAGAGACTCCAGAAGTCATCAAATCCAAACCTATCATTTTTGAGTTATGGATTTTAGAATCTTTTAAGGTTAAGTGACTTTGACCAAAGCCCCATGGGTAGTAAGCACCAAAAGTAGTATTTGAATCCAAGCCCTCTGACTCCAAAGCCAGAGTTTTTGCCACCATGATACGCCTTCCTTTTTCTCTTCAAACACAGCCACTAGCCAAAGCCAGTCTTTTGTCACCGTCTCCTGGATGACTGCAATGACCTCTTCATTGGTCCTCCTTCTCCAATCCATTCTCCATTCAGCTGCCATAGTGATTTTTCTAAAGTACATTTATAATGGTTTAACTCTTTATTCAAAATACTCAAAATTCAAAATTTTTAAAATATTTATTTATTCAAAATATTCAAAATACAAAAAAAAAAAAACAGGTTCCCTATTATCTCTGGGTTCAAAAATAAACTTCTCTATTACATCCCTTAACAAACTGGATTCAACCTATCTTTTAGCCAATCAGCAAGTAAAGATCATCCTGATTGTACATGCAGCACCAACCTGAGTCTCATCTTCCTGCTGATGTCAGTAGTAGAACCTACCTAAGGGAAAAAACGGAGGCAGCTACCATCATGTAGCAGCACCTGGGCACAGAATTCTTGGTGGACAATTGACTTTTTAATGCCAATCTTATTATGGTTCACATTGTGGGGATTAGGGGTGGTCTAATTGGGATTTGGTGCAAATCTGCCGAGATGCACAGGGTAATCCATTGAGTTTGGGATGGGATGCACAGACTAGCTGTGATGGGTTGGCAAGAAGCATGGCCTCCAGAGTTCCTGTTGTAGTTGTAGTCAATATAATCTAATTGAACAATTAATAATGTATGATATGGGGGTAGCTAGGTGGTGCAGTGGATAGAGCACTAGCCTTGAATTCAGGAGGACCTGAGTTCAAATCTGGTCTCAGACACTTAAGACTTCCTAGCTGTGTGACCTTGGGCAAGTCACTTAACCCCAGCCTCAGGAAAAAAAAATAAAATAAAATAATGTATGATATGCCAGACACTATGTTAGATGCAAGGAATATAAGCACAAAATGAAAAATATTGCTTTTAAGAGGTTTATTTGCCACTTAAAAATACTTTCCTCCCAATAAGATTTTCAGATAAAGAGTACAAAATATCATTCTCCTCATTTTCAGAGGAAGATAGAACCTAAAATTTAGAGAGGAGAAATGACTAGAATTAAAATCTAACAAGTATCAGAACCAAGATTTGAACCCATATCTCCTGATGCCAAGGCCTAGAATGTTTTCCATTATTCCATGATGCTTCTCACAGCCTATTGCCTGTCAATTCCACATGGTCTTCTGCTTTGGCAATGGCGAGGACTGAAGTTCTTGTCAAATTTGGAACTCACATCTAAAATTATATAACCTACCCTACCTATCTTTTCCAATGAGACCAACATCTATGTCTCATCTTGAGATTATGCTTCTAATAGGTGGGAATCTGTCTTGCTCTCTCATTCCCAGGTTCCAATCTTTTTATTTCAAAATCTCTGTGTCTCTCTGTCTGCCACTGTGTGTTTGTCTCTGTCTCTCTGTCTCCCTGTCTCTCTCTCTGTTTCTGTCTCTGTCTCTCTCTGTCTCTGTGTGTGTCTCTCTGTCTCCCTGTCTCTCTCTCTTTCTGTCTCCCTGTCTCTCTATCTCTTTCTCTGTCTCCCAGTCTTCCTGGATCATCCTCTCTCTCTCAATCTCTCTTGTTTCTCTATATCTCTTTCTGCCTATCTCTTTCATATCTATTTCTCCATCTCTCTAATATCTAACTGTCCATCCATCCAACTATACCTATCTATTTAATTATCTATCCCTCCACCCATCCAT